>NC_135505.1:9527437-9529937 GCF_052857255.1 Amblyomma americanum | reverse complement strand
TAGGTTAGGTTAGGTTAGGTTAGGTTAGGTTAGGTTAGGTTAGGTTAGGTTAGGTTAGGTTAGGTTAGGTTAGGTTAGGTTAGGTTAGGTTAGGTTAGGTTAGGTTAGGTTAGGTTAGGTTAGGTTAGGTTAGGTTAGGTTAGGTTAGGTTAGGTTAGGTTAGGTTAGGTTAGGTTAGGTTAGGTTAGGTTAGGTTAGGTTAGGTTAGGTTAGGTTAGGTTAGGTTAGGTTAGGTTAGGTTAGGTTAGGTTAGGTTAGGTTAGGTTAGGTTAGGTTAGGTTAGGTTAGGTTAGGTTAGGTTAGGTTAGGTTAGGTTAGGTTAGGTTAGGTTAGGTTAGGTTAGGTTAGGTTAGGTTAGGTTAGGTTAGGTTAGGTTAGGTTAGGTTAGGTTAGGTTAGGTTAGGTTAGGTTAGGTTAGGTTAGGTTAGGTTAGGTTAGGTTAGGTTAGGTTAGGTTAGGTTAGGTTAGGTTAGGTTAGGTTAGGTTAGGTTAGGTTAGGTTAGGTTAGGTTAGGTTAGGTTAGGTTAGGTTAGGTTAGGTTAGGTTAGGTTAGGTTAGGTTAGGTTAGGTTAGGTTAGGTTAGGTTAGGTTAGGTTAGGTTAGGTTAGGTTAGGTTAGGTTAGGTTAGGTTAGGTTAGGTTAGGTTAGGTTAGGTTAGGTTAGGTTAGGTTAGGTTAGGTTAGGTTAGGTTAGGTTAGGTTAGGTTAGGTTAGGTTAGGTTAGGTTAGGTTAGGTTAGGTTAGGTTAGGTTAGGTTAGGTTAGGTTAGGTTAGGTTAGGTTAGGTTAGGTTAGGTTAGGTTAGGTTAGGTTAGGTTAGGTTAGGTTAGGTTAGGTTAGGTTAGGTTAGGTTAGGTTAGGTTAGGTTAGGTTAGGTTAGGTTAGGTTAGGTTAGGTTAGGTTAGGTTAGGTTAGGTTAGGTTAGGTTAGGTTAGGTTAGGTTAGGTTAGGTTAGGTTAGGTTAGGTTAGGTTAGGTTAGGTTAGGTTAGGTTAGGTTAGGTTAGGTTAGGTTAGGTTAGGTTAGGTTAGGTTAGGTTAGGTTAGGTTAGGTTAGGTTAGGTTAGGTTAGGTTAGGTTAGGTTAGGTTAGGTTAGGTTAGGTTAGGTTAGGTTAGGTTAGGTTAGGTTAGGTTAGGTTAGGTTAGGTTAGGTTAGGTTAGGTTAGGTTAGGTTAGGTTAGGTTAGGTTAGGTTAGGTTAGGTTAGGTTAGGTTAGGTTAGGTTAGGTTAGGTTAGGTTAGGTTAGGTTAGGTTAGGTTAGGTTAGGTTAGGTTAGGTTAGGTTAGGTTAGGTTAGGTTAGGTTAGGTTAGGTTAGGTTAGGTTAGGTTAGGTTAGGTTAGGTTAGGTTAGGTTAGGTTAGGTTAGGTTAGGTTAGGTTAGGTTAGGTTAGGTTAGGTTAGGTTAGGTTAGGTTAGGTTAGGTTAGGTTAGGTTAGGTTAGGTTAGGTTAGGTTAGGTTAGGTTAGGTTAGGTTAGGTTAGGTTAGGTTAGGTTAGGTTAGGTTAGGTTAGGTTAGGTTAGGTTAGGTTAGGTTAGGTTAGGTTAGGTTAGGTTAGGTTAGGTTAGGTTAGGTTAGGTTAGGTTAGGTTAGGTTAGGTTAGGTTAGGTTAGGTTAGGTTAGGTTAGGTTAGGTTAGGTTAGGTTAGGTTAGGTTAGGTTAGGTTAGGTTAGGTTAGGTTAGGTTAGGTTAGGTTAGGTTAGGTTAGGTTAGGTTAGGTTAGGTTAGGTTAGGTTAGGTTAGGTTAGGTTAGGTTAGGTTAGGTTAGGTTAGGTTAGGTTAGGTTAGGTTAGGTTAGGTTAGGTTAGGTTAGGTTAGGTTAGGTTAGGTTAGGTTAGGTTAGGTTAGGTTAGGTTAGGTTAGGTTAGGTTAGGTTAGGTTAGGTTAGGTTAGGTTAGGTTAGGTTAGGTTAGGTTAGGTTAGGTTAGGTTAGGTTAGGTTAGGTTAGGTTAGGTTAGGTTAGGTTAGGTTAGGTTAGGTTAGGTTAGGTTAGGTTAGGTTAGGTTAGGTTAGGTTAGGTTAGGTTAGGTTAGGTTAGGTTAGGTTAGGTTAGGTTAGGTTAGGTTAGGTTAGGTTAGGTTAGGTTAGGTTAGGTTAGGTTAGGTTAGGTTAGGTTAGGTTAGGTTAGGTTAGGTTAGGTTAGGTTAGGTTAGGTTAGGTTAGGTTAGGTTAGGTTAGGTTAGGTTAGGTTAGGTTAGGTTAGGTTAGGTTAGGTTAGGTTAGGTTAGGTTAGGTTAGGTTAGGTTAGGTTAGGTTAGGTTAGGTTAGGTTAGGTTAGGTTAGGTTAGGTTAGGTTAGGTTAGGTTAGGTTAGGTTAGGTTAGGTTAGGTTAGGTTAGGTTAGGTTAGGTTAGGTTAGGTTAGGTTAGGTTGAGGTTAGGTTAGGTTAGGTTAGGTTAGGTTAGGTTAGGTTAGGTTAGGTTAGGTTAGGTTAGGTTAGGTTAGGTTAGGTTAGGTTAGGTTAGGTTAGGTTAGGTTAGGTTAGGTTAGGTTAGGTTAGGTTAGG